>NW_026607178.1:892500-932500 GCF_029890125.1 Rhinichthys klamathensis goyatoka
AATCAGTTGAGCTCGGGAACTATGAGCAGGAATTCGCTTAGATCATGGAAGTACTGAAAAAGCTGGGGGCTCATTAGAGCTGATTGGAGTTGGAGGAAAAGTCCAACGGGTTTTATTGCTTTTGGCTGGAAGTCGGACGTGTTGTTTTTTTCGGATAACAATCAGGAAAAAGGTCCACTGTCCACTGCCATTCGCACCCGACGGCTACAAATAATTGTGTGTAGCCTATAATCGCGAATGAGATCTGGAGAATTTCCTCATAATTCAGCGAGAATCTATGATCCAGATTTTAGCAGCGGGATAATCTGACATCGGCTCGGATCATCAACCCTTCAAGATCTGAGGGATCATCACTTTCAAAATCGCGCATCATCACCACTAAAGGTAAGAGAGCCTGTGCCTGATGTCTGAAGTGGATTTGTGTGACATGATGAAGGCTTTGATAGGCAGCATGATGATTTCATAAACTGCAGCCTATTTCTACACTTTTGCACCTGTTGTTGTTAGAATGGGTTTATGGCTGATCGATCGGACGGACGGAAAATGTATGATTTATTTACAGTCGACTTGGATAATGGCTTGCTTAATTTTTTTGTTTACTGATCTTTAAACATCTATTGTCTATAAAACATGTATAAAATACATTATTATTATTATTATTAAATAATAATAATTGTATATGGTTCTTACATTTTAAAGATTTTAAAATTCTTATTCTTATTTAATATAATAATAATAATGTTTTAACAACAATTTTTTTATCATTTAAACAATAGATGTTAAAAAACAACTAAATATTTATAATTATACTTTTGTATTATTATATTTTGTATTTTATATTTGCAATAACTCTTTACTTTTAAGGATGTCTTATCTTTTAATATTATTATTATTGCTTTTGTTTTATATATATATATATATATATATATAAGTTCAGCATTCCTAAAACCTGTGCAAAACACAAACAACATTATGTATAATTCATTGCTGGTAATCAGGTGGCGGTTTCTGGGCAAATTATCCACCTTAGTCTCATTTGACAAGTCAGGTGTTGCCCAACCAACACCCCCTTCAGGGAAAAGGTGATGGACATGCTAATGATTATAAACCTGGAGGAGCTATGTAGAGTGTGAGAGAGCAGGAGTGGCACTGCGGTCCAGGGGGCTGGTCAGCAGTGTGTGTGTGTGTGTGTGTGTTCTCAACTGAGCTGCAGAGGCAGGACTACTTATGTCACAGAGCCATATGAGCCCACCGATGACACCACTGCACCCCTCTCCAGAGTGTGACATGAGGGAGATGCTGACCAGATGAACGGATGAATGAGTGACTACCTGCTCCAGGCTGCTGAAATATTAACTAGGGGTTTCTGGGCACTCTATGCTGCTCGGGGAAAGGACCAGCGCTGGGACGTAGTCAGGCTGTGGAAGTGTGGGACAGCCTGCCCGCTGTGCTCCGAGCCGGAGTGTGCTGTCAGATGGAGGTCACCGATCTGGATCCCGACCCTCGGGCGGAGGGGTCTGAAGGAGAGGGGCCGTGCGTCCCGAGAAGGGGTGAAGGGAGTCCTGGGAAAGAGCCTGTTGTGCTTCAGTATCCTGTACAATTTGATCCGTACGGGTAAGCAACAGGGATGATAGCTGCCATCCCGGGATCTTACTCCTGTAACATTCAGGAAACATACAGGATGTTAATGTTAAACGTGTGTTTTCTTTAATGAGAGTAGTTTGGTTGGAGATGTCCAGATTTGATGATTCTGTTTTGGTATGCGTGATCACTGGCTTGAAAGTATTTGTATTGATTTTAATAACTTGAAATGTATTTATGCTCGGGTCTGTCCTCCGAATCTTCCCTTTGTTTTAGGTTAGGGCGTAGAAGATTGAGTTATTTTGACATGAATGACATTTTGACTTTTTTTCCCAGTGACTTTGAAGCACAGCTCCCTGTGATTTGACTAAAGAATGCTGGCTTTTTCTTGTTCTTTTTCTTGTCGTCTTATGAATAACAATATATGGCAAGATATTTTTGACATTTCGACCGCTGTTTTCTAGGGAACTTAGAATGCGATGTGGCACTGTTGGACTGGAAAGTTTTGCCCTCAGTTGAACACATTGCGATCAATGCTGCCTCCACTTACACTCTTCATGTCCAGACACTTTATTATCCCTCCTGAACATAACATCCTGTTTATAATGGGTAGCTGAAATGTCATTTAAAACAGTGTCCCACAAGGTGACATGTTGTAAACTATTTACTTCAACTATTAGATACATTCTAATTCTTCTATAGTCTATTATAAATGCAGGCTTGTTTTAATTTAGCGACTATATTGTATACTTTTAACCATCATCCATCATGCCAATGCAAAAGCGTTTTGATTGGTCACCGCATGAATTTCGTATATTTACACTATCGTTGAAAAATTTGGGTCTGTAAGTTTCTTATACAAGACTACATTCATTTAATCAAAAATACAGCAAAAACACTAATATTGGTAAATATTATTAGAATTTAAAAAGTGTGTTTTTTATTTTAATATATTTTCACATGTCTTTAATGTCAGAAATCATTCTAATTATGCTGATTTGCTGCTCAAGAAACATTTCAGATTTCGTGACATTTCAGACATTTCGTGATACATTTGTTTTCAGTATTCTTTGATAAATAGAAAGTTCAAAAGAACAGCATTTATTTGAAATAGAAATCGTTTGTAACATATGTTTTTACTGTCACTTTTGACCTATTTAATGCATCCTTGCTGATTAAGGTATTAATTCTTAAAAAAATCGTACTGACCAAAAGTAGTGTATATTAAAATGTTTACTTTTATGTATATAAATGTTAAATCTAGATGTTGAAGTTTATGTTAATGTTATTTTTTAGCTATACCCATCTACATTTTTTAATCAAATCTTACTCTTAGACAAACTACAAGGTATCTTAAAGTGTGTCAGATTAACTGCAAAATACTTCTACTTACTTTTGCCAGTTGCAGTCCCTTTGGCATTATGCAGTTGTCATGTACACTTAACAGTTCATCATGTGAACAGCATAATAGTGAGATTGCAGGTAAATTAGTCATACTTTCCCCCTGGACACACTCAGACTGTCAGGCTTTGCCCCAAGGAGTTGCATGAGTGTGGATCTAAAAAATGCATAGAGTCACGTTTTTGCAGACGAACTTGCTGTTTTCGTTTTTACACACCAATGTTGTATATATAGTCAAAAGGAAACTGTTCATTTTGCACAGTAATTTTCTATACCATTTAAAGTGTTTATTTATAATTGTGATGTGTTGTTAGCCAGTTATAAAAATGAATTGCATGTGTAGTATGGGTTTCCATGATTTATGAGTTATTTATTATAAAACAAGAACTTGATTCGAATGCTAATGAACCTGGAGGCATTGTGATAATTACCATAATTAAAATTGCCCCCATAAACAGTTCATCTGTGCCTTTTCCCCTTCGGGGACAATGATTTATTTGGCCAATTTAGCTCTACTTGTGCAAAGTGTTGACATATGTGCTGTAGCCATTCACACAGTACCCTGTAAAGATGGAAAAAATGGATTTCATTGGTATGAAACAACCCTAAACAACCACCAAAGGCTAATTATAACTTTTTTTTATTAATCATTCGGCCATTAAACTTTATTACATGCAACTTTAAAAAAACACTGGCAAAAAGAGAATGGACAGAGCTTGTAATGAAACGAGAAACAACATCGGATATAGCAAGAACTGAGGGATTTGAAATGTTGTAAAAGTGCCGTTTTTATTACTGAACAGGTGAGTAAGGTATTTTATTAAACAGATAAATTGCCATATGTGGCTCTCTAAAAGATTTTTTTTCTCTCTAACAGAGTTCATTGTAAAGTATTATCTATCGTAAAGGGTCATATTCATCCGCACAGTCACGCAGAGCCAAAGCACAACCAAAACAATGTTCTTCCGCAAAATCCATGCAGATTTTTTTTTTGTTACATTTTTACCACAAGAGAAGGTGTTCAGACTGCATGCAAATCAGATTTTTTCTCAAATCAGATCTTTTCAGGGAGACTGTCCGCACTATTAATTGCAAGTGATCAACTAAGATTTGTGTGTCCAGACAAAACCAATCTATCTGCATGGGTTGCTTTGGTAACGAGGTAGGCGTACCCACGTATGTGATGAGGCTTTCAAAATGGATGCAGGAAAAATTGAGGTGCATCATCTCGCTCTCCAAATAAGCGCCCCGTCGAGTTGCGGTGCAGAACTCCTCTGTCTTAGAGGTATATATTGTAATGTTCAGCTGGCTTCACTGAGCAGCCTTAGCGTCCAGACTGAAGCACATGTGCACATTTTTTTAAAGATTTGTTTTTTTATTTGTTTTTTTATAATTACTTATGCTGTAGCCAAAGTGTTAGATGCTTCTAATATGAAATGTTAAACTAAGGCATTTACATCTCCACATTTGATAGAGAGATTCTGGACTTGAACCAGACCAGATTTTAAACTAGTAAAGGCTTTGCACATCCCAATCAGCTGCCCCATTAGAGCAAACCCCCAGTCTCCTACATTTGTCCCAATGCAGCATCCATATTTTACAAGGGTCTGCCATCCATCATGGGATATGTCCTTCAGCAGACTGCTACTACGGGCTCAAGCTGTATGTGTTTTCCTCTGCTTTGGTGACTGGCTGTAGCCCAGCACATACTGTGACTGTGGGCTCACATCCCAAAGCGTGGTCTGTGATCTGGAACCTCACGCCCCTTCATGCTGACTGCTACTTCAGGTGGCTTTTCTCTCTCTTGCTCTCTGCTGATGGTGTTGTGGTATTTAACCTGCTGGGTGACCACATTGTCCCCATGAGAGCTTTAAGTTCCTGTGCAGGACACCAGCAGTGCGGTGTCACACTCTGAAGGAAGGCTTTTAGCTCTGCTGAAGGGAGGTCTGTCTGCAAATCAGCCGAAAAGAGACTATAGAAAGATTTATTTTTTAATGTCAACACAAGTAACACATAAGATGAAGACTCCAGTCATGACAGTATAGTCTAATGAAAACAGGTCCCCTTATGGCTGACATTTACTCATTTTAAGAATCACGTTGCAGAGTTTACTAAAAAAAAAGCAGCACAATTGTTTTCAGCATTGGTAACAATAATAAATGTTTCTTGTGCAGCAAATCAACATATTAGAATGATTTCTGACCGATCATGTGACACTGAAGGCTGGAGTAATGATGCTGAAAAGTCAGCTTTGCCATCAAAGGAATACATTACAATTTAGAATATAATAAAATAGAAAAGAGTTGTTGTAGATTGCAGTAGTATTTCACAATATTGCTGATTTTACCAAACATATGAGTTATTAGGGAAAGTCCACATACTGGCCATCAGTGTTGGGGTTAAAGCATTACAAGTAACGTGAGTTACATAATCGGATTACTAAAGTAACGCATTACTTTTAAATTTACAACTAAATATCTGAGTTACTTTTTCAAATAAGTAATGCAAGTTACTTTGCTTCCCCTTTTATTGACTGAGAGCTCTCCTGTCTCCATGTTGAGAGAAATCGTGAGGAAGTGCAGAGGTGTTGTGTGTGAAGTGAACGTGATGGTTATTGAAGTTCTATGTAAACATAACTCATCTCACTTACACAAAAACAGATTCAGTATCAAGATCAAAATAAATAAAAACAGAGAAATACAAACTCAGAATATTACGCAAACCTGCAGTAATTAAATATGTTAAATAATACAAATATACTTTATGTATTTAATCTCACTTTATTAACCAATGTCTTTGCTGCTGACCTTCGATGATCCAATTCAGCCATACTAATAAGCAAAAATTACTTTAAATAAACATCACATTTGTGTTTCATTTTTGTGTTTTTATTGATGAAGTAAAAAACTGCTTCCATTATCACATACTCTTGAGTAGGTTATTATAAGAGGTTTGCTAAAAAAAGAGGTTTATAGAGAGAGAGGTTCTATAGTATGAGTGTGTGTAGTATGAATGTAATCCGGACATGCCGTCATTATCATGATGTGACCTACCGACTATTCACAAATCCTCTCCTGTGGGCTCATGGGATAGTAAAGTGTCCATCATATGCACACTTCAGAATCTCGCTGGAAAAAGTAGGTCATCCGGTACTTTTTGCATACTCTTTTATGAGTACTGTGAATTCAGACATACTACTTTTGTCACATACTGTTTTCACCTACAAAAGTGTGTGATTTTGGATGCAGCCAGAGTGTTGAACTTTCTTCTTCCGTGACTTATTGGTCTGCACAGTTGAAAGGTTTGAGCTGCGCCCATACTGTAAAGGCATGAATTTGCATTTCCTCCTGCCTGAGGTTTATTCATTTCACTTTTGGTGTGAAAGGGCTTTTACATTTGCCAAAAATACAGTAACGTAACACATTACTTTCCATAAAAAGTAACTAAGCAACCAAATTAGTAAAATTTTTAGGGAGTAACGCAATATTGTAATGCGTTACTTTTAAAAGTAACTTTCCTGTCCTGTAAACATTGCTGTCCATGTACTGTATATCAGATTTAAATCTGGCACCCTACTCTCTAGATATCTGTATTAGCATCAGATATAGAAAAACCCATATCGATCAACCAGTGCTGTGAAGTTTTGTAGAGAAACACTCAACCTCTTTCAGTAAAGTAAACTGGGCTCAGTAGTGTTTTCTTTGGCACTTTAAAGCTGCAGTCCGCAGTTTTTCCTCTTTGTCGCCATCTCTGTTCGAAATCTGCAATTGCACTGCTTCGCGGAATTATCACTTTACGTGAGTTGTGCCTCGACACGGCACAGCGCGGATGAACACAATGTTTGAGGAGAGTGTGCGGCTGTCAGTCGCCCCGGTGTGGATACTCTCATTCAGAATCACAGATTATTGTTTTTGAAAGTATGACCAACATAAGAATTTTCGCCGGAAAATGTAATGTGAACAAGTAACATTTCCTTTTGTTCTGGTTCTGACTAAATCGCGCTGATTAAATCTAACAATCGCTTATCATATCACGTAAAACCGTGCAAATTATACTTTGTTCTCAAATTGTTAATGTTCAACATCAGCAATGCGTGATTATCCTTGTTTTCGCATGGGTCCGGTAACTCCGGTTGCAGTCTCTTTTTTTTTTCTGTAGCTACTCCGAAGTCCAAACGAAGTCTTTTGCATTTTACAACTGGTGAGTCTCCAGTTGTCACTGGTGATTGTCGTTTGAACCTTTCTGGATCCGCCATCAAATTGATAAGTTTAATTATATCAAATGCTGTGAGAAAAAAAAAGGCTATAATTTTTAACCCAAAAAAGCTACGGACTGCAGCTTTAAACTAAGGCTAATTTAGACTTACATCTTACATTGTTGAAAGCTTGATTTATATTTATTTTTGGATGTATTTTAATAATGGCTAGTGCATGGTTAGCAGCTGTCACATGGGCCATGGGCCAAAAACTACAGTGAAACGTTCAGTGGGTTTGTTTGTGGGAGTACTTTGTATGCACAGAATCCATCTTGATCTCTGGAACGGTCTGCAGGATGTTGAGTGCTGTGCATTTTGAGTGGGCTTTTGACACTCAAGCTTGTTTTTAAAACTCACGGTTTCGAAAGGCACTCACTTCATACTAAGCAACATGAAGCCCAATTACAGAGAAACTCAGTTTCACATCTCTATTGTATTCAAATGATTCCCATGGCTTTGACTGTGCTGAATAATTAATTTTGCTCATGATAACCACAATATCTGAGAGATTTCAATATAAAGAGCTATTCCAGTTTGATTTTTTTTGGTATCTTGACTTTGTGAACTCTGCATATTTTTGTTTAGTTAAATTACTGTTGTTTTGGGTATGCAGAATTGTTCTGTTTATATGAGTGATATGATCAATACACTGTCATTATTTAGATATCATAAAATAAAATATCATAACCTATCACCTTGTAACTGTATCTGATGAACAGAAATGGTCATTCCATCTATTGTCAGATACAAAATGATTCTAGCTTTATTTAAGGATATATCATTTTTCATTAATTACTTATTTCTGTTTACAAAATTTTTTATTCAAATATTTTTTCTGTTGATTTTGTAAAAGCAATTAATGAATAATTAGTTACGTAATAAGAAAAATACATCTTTTTTGTTGTTGCTATATTACATTTTATAATGCCCTACCGTTCAAAAGTTTGGGTCGACAAGATTATTATTTTTTTTTTTTAAAAGAAATCTTCATATTAGAATGATTTCTGAAAGATCATGTGACACTGAAGACTGGAGTAATGATGCTAAAAATTCAGCTTTGCCATCACAGGAACAAATTATATTTTATATATTTTTATTTATATATTTTTACTGACTGTAATATTTTTATTGTATTTTTGATTAAATAAATGTGCATGGTCTCTCGACGTTGCTATCGGCGAAGCGTATTGGTAGACCCCTATTTTATATGTGAGAAAATTCTGTTTTCAAACACTGCAACTGTCAGCAAGATTTTAATGACACTACAATAAACACCTGTGAACAATAACTGTGCTCTCATAGGGTAATTCAGAGTGGCAGTGCACGCTTTCAGCTTTAAAAGCTTGCCATTTTATGGCCACTTATTTCATTCATTTTAATCCTTCATATGCATTGAAACATCCTTTTACAACATTTTCACTTATAGTGCAGCAGAACATTCGAAATATTCCAATGGTTTTTACTGAACAAAGAGACAACGAGAGCCCACCCTGGAGACATTTCCTGAGACATTACTGCTCAACTTAAGCATGCTCTATTATAGATCTTTAGGAATGTATGATGCGAAAATCATTGACACGTCTTTTGGTCTGGTTGTTTCAGCATTTTCTTGTGCTCTCTCTCAGGGAGAAGATGCCGTTCCACCATGTGACGGCAGGATTGCTGTACAAGGGCAACTTCTTGAGTCGCTCACTGTCAGAACACAGCAATAGCGAACAGCTCGCCAGCATCTCTGTGGAGGAACTAGATGGTGAGTACTAACCTTACGGACAAAATCACAAATGCTTTGCACTAATGAAGGCCAAACTTTTAACCAAACTTCATCATTATTTTGATTAAATGAACTAGTTTTCATCTTCATATAAAGGAGTCTGCACAATGTGTGCTATGTCTTCTGAAGCTAAATGATAGATTTTGTGAGGAACAGACTGAAATTTAAATAGTTAGAAAAAAATTGACTTCAGAAGACTTTTATGCAGAAGTGGCATAGGAAAATTGATATATTCACCCTTTATTCAAATATTATTAAACATTTGTTAAAGATATTGTAAGCATGTTTCTTAGTTGTGCTTGTAGTCATTTGTTTTATTTGTGATAATGCAATGAAACATGCTAAATTGTGCAGACATAATTTTTGGCCAGGCTGTCATACAAAGAAATTATAAACGCAACCGGAACCAACAAAATACTAATAACTGATTATGTTGTAGTTAGTGTATGCTTTTTATTTTTCCATGAATTTTTTTGAATAGTGAAACAAAGACTGTTACTGTAGTTTGCCGTTTTTGCCAAATAATTTTGTCAGATGAATACCTTAGTGTTTTGTTTTCCCCTTATGTTTACAAAATATTAAATATTTTTCTCATATTTTGATGGTTTAATCATTAAAAACAAATATCCCCTGCGGACATCATTTTTGGCCAATAAAGTAACCCCCCCCCCATCCATCTATCCATGATTTTTTGAGAAAAGTTAGCATATAGTCTCTATCCCTAAAGTTTAATATCAAATAAAGGCAAAAAACAAACTTTATTATATTATTTTATATTATTCTTTATTATATTATTAGTTTAATGGATAATAGTGTCATCTAACTTTGATTTATATGCTCATGTTTATAAAATATTCATTTTTGAATGTGGATGAATTACTGATCCCTTAAGCATTAGGCTATATATTTTTTTATTAATAACTTTTTAATGAAAGCTGAACCCTGAAGTGTTTTTGGTTTTCATGTGTAAATCAGGGATTAAATCATGAATCAAAAATCCAAATTTGAATAAAAGCGTGGATCAAAGCAGCACACGTCCCCCTGACACTCTTCATCATGATTCGGGGAGAGAGTGAATCAATTACGGCTGCCTTTGTCAGCAGAAAGGAGCTCATGAAGAGTAATACATTGAACCCTTGAGGCCTGAAAATGAATTTTTAAGTGACATATTAACACTGCGGGGCATCTGCAGATATACAGAGCTGCTACAAGTCATTGACTTTGTTGGTTTTGCTCTAAAACAGTCCAAACTGTGAATTACAGCTGCTGGAAGCCTGCTGATGTTATATTGATCGTATCAGGAGGGGTCAGCAAATATTCTGTAGCGTCTTATCACAGAGATAGTTTAGAGAAGTTTATGTTCCCGGATGAACAAAATGTTTTTCAAAGGATTTGTGGATTTGTATAGTCTCTATTCATATGAAGGGCACATTTGTAGAAATATCGATATTTCTATTAAAGGGGGGGTGAAACACTCAGTTTCAGTCAATCTCATGTTAATCTTGAGTACCTATAGAGTAGTATTGCATCCTTCATATCTCCAAAAAGTCTTTAGTTTTATTATATTTATAAAAGAAAGATAGGCTGTACCGAGTCTTTCCGGAAAAAAACGAGCGGGTGGAGGCGTGCCGTGTGGGCGGAGCTAAATAATCACGAGCGCGCGAAGCTTTTGCGTTGAGCGTCTGGAAGCTGTGTGTGACATCCCAAAACAAACCATGGCTAACAATCAGATTCAGCCATACATTTTTGATCCCGAATCAGATCCCGTGGCTGAAATTGAAGACGAGCAGCAGCAGCAACGACTACAGCAGGAGGTCTCTATGTGGTGTGTACTGGAACTGTATAACTTATATTTGCTTAGCGGTTTTTGTAAATGACTAATTTTCACTTTATGTCGTCGTATTTTTTTTTCTTTAAAAGTGTACATGTGGGAAGTGTAGTTTGATGCCGACTGAGGCGGGAGTTTTTTAAAAGTAGAAATGATTTGAACTTGATCGCAGTGTTTTTAGAACACCATGTCATGCGCGAGTTATAACTTATAACTTACAACATTTGTGTGTGTGTTTACTCGTGGTTTATGAGGACATGATTTGGTTTTACAATAAACAAACAGACACCTACAGTGGCCAGCTAAACAAATGTATTTAAAGACGTTCTTGAACAAATCGCCGATGATTTCCTGTTGAAGCGCGTTGATGTGCGCGGTCTTGCTCTCGTCTGGTCGACGTGTGCGCGGGCGCGGTTTTCCAAAAGAAATGCTCATATAAGGAATTCCACTCTCGTCTACGTCATTAGATCCACGATCGAAAAAAAACAGCCGAAACTTGTACCAACCCGGAAGTAAGATTTTCGGCACAGAAATTCTCCGTTATTCGTCCAAAATATATATATTTTTTTTAACTTTGGCCATGTTTAGCATGAGAATCCATCTCTTTAACACTGTAAACAACTCTGAATACATGAAACACCATTGTACCCCCCTTTAAATATCGCAGCATTTTATCTAATTGCATCTTCAGGCGTCTTACCAGATCTAACGCATGATTATTACATCGTTTGGATATGGCTGCTAGCCTGGGAAAACCCAGACAACTTCCGGCAAATTTAGATTTGCTCTGAAAGTTAGGCCCTGTCCACACGGACACGGGTATTTTTATAACCGTGACTTTTTTACGCGGTTCGGCCGTTCGTCCACACGAAAACGCACTGAAACCGAACATTTTTGAAAACCCCTGCCAGGGTGAGGATTTTCAGAAACGCCGGTTACAGTGTTGTCCTGTAGACAGTGAAACCGGGGTTTTTGCTTTGCGACGTCAGAGTGTGCGCCGTTATCCGCTGTGTTTGACGTCAGATTTGCGCTTCTGATTGGCCAACGTGGCTTTACGGTTAAGGGTTATATCGCCGCCTGCTGGCGTGGCA
This sequence comes from Rhinichthys klamathensis goyatoka, assembly GCF_029890125.1. Lineage (NCBI taxonomy): Eukaryota > Metazoa > Chordata > Actinopteri > Cypriniformes > Leuciscidae > Rhinichthys > Rhinichthys klamathensis. The sequence goes on from NW_026607178.1 coordinate 904,428, forward strand.
TGCTCTTGATCGCGCTTGATAGCGTGTTTTTGCGTTTTCATGTAGACGGAGACCGAGCATGTGTGGACGGGATTTTTTTTTAAAAACGCTGTAGGAAAAACTCCGGTTATAAAAATACCCGTGTCCGTGTGGACAAGGCCTTAGTCTGGCAAAGAGCTCATCCAAGCCCATTTCCAATCCGTCGAAATCGAGGCACCAATCAGAAACGTTGGGGCGGGCTTTACACGATAACGACAGCGCTGGGATTTTGAAGCAGATTTTGTAGCCTACATTACAAAGATGGATGCCGCCGTCGAACATCACTCGTGCGAATCAGCTATCGCGTCTGTTTTAAGCGATTTGAACGTTTCCTTTTTGTTAAAAACCGAGCAAAGAACAACACTCAGAGATGTTTCTCCGCCGCTCTGCATACGTCATCTCCTTCATCGCTCTGGTTGGTTTTAGGTCTATCCGCGACGTCCATTGGTGACGCCCCTCTGGAAATGATTTGTCTATGACGCTTTGCCAGACCATAACTCAGTTGCAATTGAGAATGGTCTGGTTTTAACCAGGCTATATCGCTGCCAGATTCATCTCTAAAATGAACAGTGCTTGTCTGACAAATAGTCAGAACTGAGAGGACGAAATGTTTCTGAAGGTTGTTTAACCAGGCTTTTCATCCACAACAGACTCTGTATGTATATATTCATGATTTTGCCTCTACGCACAAAAACAAATCTAATGCCTTTACTGTGCAAACACTTTGCAGCGCTCACAAAATCTTTTTGCACGTTTGTGTCTGTGTTGAATAACAAATACGAGCCTCCCTTCCCTGGGAAAGATGTTCTTAATTGGCTCTGAAACATCACTGAAAAAAAAGATTTTTGCTGCTTGTTCAAATTGCTTAATTAAAATGAGCTTAAGCAACACAATTGCTATACATTTTGTGAGTAGCTTTGTGCTTGGTGATTTGGTTTGAGTTGTAGCTTGTCCATGTTTGAGTTGTTTGACTGTCAACATGGTCTGTGAGATGGGGTTGAATTTTTCAATCCTATTATCGGGTCCTCACAGTCATGGAAAACCTGTCAATATTATATAATTGAAATGTTTGCCACACTTGGAAAGCTTGGAAATGAATAAAATTCAAAGGTCATTGAAAATAATGGGTGCTTCTATTTTCAGTATCGTTTTTTCTAGTCATGCTCTGCTTTAAAACATTTCAATAACTCACTAGATATTGCTTTTTATGAGCCCTTGTGTAGAGTAAAATTTGATAACCGATAACATCTATCTGTTGAGGATGACTGTTTCTGGGATTCATTGGGTGGCAGATATTACTAGTAAATTGGGTTTTTATGGGGCAAAAATCTTTCTTTTTTTAAGGACAAAGGAGGCACTGAATTGTCTATTGAGCAGCAATTCAATCTCAGGGTCTTTTTTGTCTTATTGGAGACATTTGTACTCTAGAAAGTTATTTCAATCTGGTAATATAAAGAGTTGGTACCTGGAATTCAAATGGAAATCTTCCACAAAAATCTCTATAAAATAGTCAGAAAACGACTGGAAATATCATGGGAAAATAATGGAAATTCATTTTTTAATTTTTAGGAACAGTCACATTATGTTTTGGCCGTTCATTTACACCACGTTTTGAAGGGCCTGAAAATGCAAACTTTTGAAAATGAGTTTCAAAAGTGCACGTTTTTTAAAATGATTATTAAACGAATAATTGAATATATGACCCTGACAAAGAATTGGTACCTGAAATTCAAATGGAAATCTCCATCAGAAATCTCTATAAAATGATGTTAAAAAAATTCCTTGGTCTGAAAAATATAATGGAATTTTTTTTAGGAACCCTAAATTACTGTATAAATTCCCTGTTTAATGGCTTAGAAATATTTTTTTAGAATTATAGTAGATTATAATAGATTAAAAAAAATACACTAATTACACTGGACAGGATAAGTCACAAAAAGAAAAGGCCAAATAATTGTTAGTAATTTATTGATTATTATTTTTTGAAAAGCATACATTATTTTCAAAATAGCTTTTTCCTCTTATCAAATATCTGAATATATGACTGACAAAATTGCAGAACTTGTTTCGTAAGTCTGTGTAGTCATAAGTCTTGATTTAGATGGATGAGAATAGTGCAGCGTGTCGTCAAATCTCAGGAATCTTTTGTTTCCTCCGTGTTAATTCCCAGGTTGCTTGACTTCAACTCCCGTTAGTACGCAGACAAAATTACCCAATGTGCTGCTGTGTGCTCGAACATGCTGTGCAACTGTAGTGTTCTTCAGAGTTGTGACACTCGAGCGCTATTTTAAAACACCAATCCTTTGCTGCCATAAGTTTTCTCCTCACAGAAGGAATGCTTATAAAATATGCATTTGATGGAGCTCGTCTCCGCGATTCGAGATATATATGCTTTTCAGTGGCAGAGTCCTCCTCTGTAGAGCAGATATCAAAAGAAAAAGCCAGGAAAAAGCCTGGCCTCCAGTCATGTTTCTGAGGCTGGTTAAAACTCAGACATTCACTGCTCTTTTTAGCTTTCCAAATGAACAGTAAAATAAGAAGCTGACAAGCGTTTTGAGGAGAGAAACAGCGCAGCAGTGTGTGTCACCACCGGTGTAATAGCAGGTGTAGATAATGTGGTAAATTACTGCAATCATTGCTCAGTGGAGGAGGACCAATGAGAAGCCACTCGAGGTGTTGAGTCGCACACTTGTTTATCTTGGCAGAGATCCGGGAGGCGTTCAGGGTCCTGGATCGGGATGGCAATGGGTTCATCTCCAAGCAGGAGCTTGGCATGGCCATGCGCTCACTAGGGTACATGCCCAGTGAAGTGGAGCTGGCGATCATCATGCAGAGATTGGACATGGATGGTGAGTCCCCTTACTCACCAACACACTTCTATGGGTTTTGTACTGCATTAATGATCTTTTCTATTCTATCCCCTAACCTTAAAACTCAAGGACAATTTTTAGCATGTTTATTTAGCTGTTTTCCCATTGAGAACTGATAGCAGGTCACATACACATGGATACTCATGTCCAACTCACTGACATTATCAGATCTGCAAACATAAAAAAATGGTCACATTTGTGATTATATTCCCACACACAAGAAAAAATCTGAAGAAAAAATACCATACAAATATTAGTGTGTATATATATATATGTTTTCAGATCTGATAATGTCATTGAGTTGGACTGGAGCATCCATGTGTATGTGATGTTCTGATTGTATCTCTTAGTCATAAAGATTTAGCAATCTTCTACAATCAATTGTGAATCTGCTAGTTGTCAATATGCTTATTTTACTGGGTTTGTATTCTCAAAGCAATTTCAGTTTCATCTCCTCTAAGCCAGCAGAACTAATCTACTGGCTTTTGGGCCTGACATCTTATGCGTATCTCTAGAGGAGTTTAAGTGGAAATGAATGAATAAAGCAGTAATATTTTCCTGCTTCTTTAGCATTTGGTCATAAAAAAAAATAATTAGACAGTTCCTTTGGTTTCAGGCTGTTCACTTTAGATTAGGGACCCCACATACATTTTTTTATGACCGAAAAATTCTGTTTTAATACAGTTTTTATAGTTTTATATTTTAAATTTTTTTGAGTCAGGGTCTTTTGCCTAGTCATCTTTCCATCAGAGAACAAGACTCTTCTATTGTGAACCATGAATCGTAATATTAAAACAGCATAAACCCGAGCTAAACATCGGTGACAGATATGGTGTTTGAAAGATTGTTGATTAAAATAAAATGCATGTGCTCTTGGTTATGAGTATGTCACAGCATAACAGGATTGAACAGAAAATGCAAAGACAAAAACATATCCTCCGGAAATGCATAAAGTAGTCAATTTCAGTGAAAGCTAAATTAAGCTAAATTGCTTATTCCATATAACATATATTGTAGAACATTAAACCAAAATGTATGTTTTATTTTAAAATTATTTTCTATTACATAAACAGTAAAATCAAAATACCTAAAATCAAATAATGTGACTAAGTAGTAACGGTATCATCAGTAATTGGAGTGATTGGTGGTTTGCCAAAAAGAAGTGGAAATGTCAAAGTATTTTACTATCCGTTATTGTTTATTATGGTTTTAACCTTCTTTAGTATGCATAAATAAAGGCTGCTTCTGAAGCTCATTAGATAGTGTGATGGACTGTCATTCTACACATCTGTACATTCAAGCATGACACCTGGCCATTGAGCCAAGCTGCCTGACAGCAGATGGATTTTGCCAGCTGATATAATCAGATGAGCAGCAGCGCTTGATGATTCACATTAATGTTCAGAGTTCAGCTGAGGTTTGTCAGATTGAGTCTTCTTCAGGAGTGCTACATTGTCTGAGGAAGCCAATAAGTAGTTTTGCAAGCATAGGCCACACTCATTCACTGAAAATACATTATGTTTGTTAATTTATAGACGGATTGATCATAACAGATGACGTGTTATGTGTTAATGGGTTTAAATCTGGTGTGTTATATATTTACGCTGTCATGAGAATTACTCTGAACATAGAATGTTAAAGAGTTATAAGTCATGAACCAAGACAATCAGCTATGAGGTGAATCACAACACTACACAACAACTTTGAGTTGAAACAAAAATGTTTTTGAAAATTGGAGGAAAAAAAGACAAAGATACAAGGCTGTGTAGTACGTACTTAACAGCTTCAGTGAGGGAAAGAACTGCAATCCCATGAAGCATTGCGAACAGCATAATTGAAACAATGGAGAAACATAAAACTACTAATTTACAAATGTTGATTATATATATATATATATAATGTTTTTCTTTTTTTTACTGATTATGTATATAGTTAAAGTGAAAAAAATAGCATTTTTAGGTATGTTTTGCGACATTGTTAATTGTTATTAAGCAATAACGAATAATTAAATATATATATTTTTTAATTACAAGCATGTCATGTCATAATGAATTCTTAAACAGAATTATGCTTGTATCATATTTGTTATCAAAGTTTTTACAAAGTTACAAAAGTATAGTAAAAGTAAAAACATTAAAAGTACCATATAGTTCATAGTTGGGGATTTGTGCGCAGAGTTCTGACTTTAATGTGTTTTACAGGTGATGGACAGGTGGACTTTGATGAGTTCATGACGATACTCGGACCTAAGCTCCTGTCCTCAGAAACACGGGAAGGCTTCCTTGGAAACACAATAGACAGCATATTCTGGCAGGTAAGAAGCCGTGGAGGACAATTTACCGGTAGTTGTGCAGCACTAAGCTTCAAAGAGTCTTAAAATTGCAATATTACATAAGACGTTTTATTTGTATGACACTTGTTATTCTGACAGGCTGAATAACAGGAATGGGAGACATCATTGAGTGTCTGAATGGTGGTTTATGTAGGGGTTCATTGTGTGGATAATGTTGCATTAGTGAGATTTATGTGTTCAGGTTTGTATTCAGGATTCAGGTTTGTAAGAATCTCATTCAGCTGATTAGAGGTGAGTGATAGCAGTGTTTGGCATGGCCATGATCTGGCTGAGTGGAGAGGATCCCTGTGGGTTTAGGAGTGCTGTGTGATGAAGATGAAGATGAAGCAGAGCCCATGCCAGCTCCACTTGGTTAAGACAAGTGCTTGTGACCTTGGCTGACATCTCTGAGGAGTTTGACAGCTGAATGTTCACAGAGGCCAAGTCACTCACTCTTTGAATGATCAGGGAATTTTGTAATAGGCATTAACCTATTGACTTTTTTATAAGCTGTCATAAATGTCTGCGTGAAGATGAAAGGCATCTTTTGGGTATATTTTCAGAAACATTAAATAGCAATAAACACCTCCATAGCATCACAAGTTTGTCATTATACATTATTTGATATTACCTTTTAAAAATGCTTCTGATTTAGTGAGTTGGCATGATCGCATACACAACCCTTCAAAAGTGTGGCATCTGTACGATTTTTTTTTTCTGTAAGAAGTCTCTTTTGCTCACCAAGGCTGCATTTATTTTATCATAACTACAGTCAAAATCATATTTTTTATAATTAATTAAAAAAATTTTTTTTAATGTGAATGTATTTATTCCTATGATGCAAAGCTGGATTTTCAGCATCGTAACTTCAGTCTTCAGTTTCACATGATCCTACAGAATTCCTTCTAATATGCTGATTTGCTGCTTCATATTTTCGAGGATTTCATTTTTTTTAGGATTATTTGATCAATAGTAGCCTAAAGTAGAAAACTTTTGTAACAAAGTCTTTGACTCTTTAATGACACTTTTGATCAATTTAATGTGTTCTTGCCGAGTAAAAGTTTTTTTTTTTTTTTACTTTGTGACCCCAAACTGTATATTTTGAGACAGATTTATTTATCATATTGTATTATCATATAGTATTTTCAATTGAATTGAACACAAAAAAAATGTCAAGGATGACACATGCCTCAAGACATCGTTCAGATGTTTTATTCTAAGACATCTGGCAGATTTTTATCTTTAAAACACTCTTGTGTGTAGGACTAATTTCTTGCGCATCTTATCCCTAGCCTCCAGCATTGCTAATTCCAAAAGGTCAGTTTAAAGCTAGTAAGAAAGCATTGAGCCATTTATATGCAGACTATTAGAGAGAGATTGATAGATTGCTTAAGCGTGTGTGAATTACCTGAGTCTGTGTGTCTCTCAACAATGTATGGCAGCAGCGTCTCTACTTATAGCGAAGCTGTAAGTTTAACTGCTTCAAAAACAGTTACGTTGCTACCTCGATACTGAGAAATGTCACATCGTTTTGCAGATGCTAATTATTGAAAAAGTCATTGGCAGCGCTGAGAACAAGTTTCTGTACGCATGTTCCTGTATAGTATGCGTGTACGTTTGTATGGGAGAGAGAGCTGGAGAAAGCTTTCTATAGACAATGAAACTTAATAGTTTGTCATTTTTATCCAATTGTTTGTTATATTTATTTGTGGGTTTTTGTTCTTTTAGAGTTGTAGTCTGTAAGGACCTTTGAAATAACTGAAATAATGCGGCGAAGTGATATAGAATGGTAATGCGGTCAAAACCTGCCTGGAACTACTTTACAGTAGCTATACTTACTGAAAAATAAATGCACATCTTAGAACATTAGTCAACTGATCAGAATCAAGCATTCAACAGCCTCATAGTATAAATCTGAGATAAGTAGCCACTATGTTGGGTCTTGAGAACCCCTTTCTGGACAAAAAACACTGTTACATGGCACATGCTGAATGCCTGAATGGCAATAAATACATTTTTCACAGGTTTCCACTCTGCCTGATACAGTTATTATAGGGATCAGTGTGTGAAATATTTCTGTACTGACATTTTAGTTCTTTTAAAATACTTTGAGGACATGAAATACCAATAGTGATTAAGTAAAATCCAAAGGAATCTAGCTACTTTCTTATTGTATATACAGTGCATGCTTCCCTGTTGGCCTGTTAACATATGCTCAGTGTGATGGAACCTTTCACTGCTGATTTAGGTGATAAATGTCCTTTTGTTGTTTGGTTTGATCTTGCAGTGTTATCCGTCTAAATTAATCTAGTCCCAAGAGTGGCTCATTCCCGCTGTGAGGGGAAAGAATCATTGAGACGCCCCATCCATCATCTCTGTGTGAAATAGTAGGAATCAACCTTCCTGTTATGAAGGACGTTTTCCCTGTTATATATCCAGTTCCAGCCAATGCTGGTGGTAGAGAGTGACATCCTGAGTGACTTCACTATTCCTGGTGTATGTCACTAGAGGACGGGACAGTTGTCCTGCAACAGTGCTCCTCAAATGGTGTTGCTTTAGGACCAACATTTTACATTGGACATGCAGTGACTAAACTATATGGGAAGTGTTTTTTTTCTATATATTCTAGATAAACTACCGTTCAAAAGTTTGGGTTCAGTAAGATTTAAAAAAAGAAAAAAAGGAATTAATACTTTTAAATTGATCAAAAGTGACACTAGATATTTATAATGGAAAAGATTTACATTTTAAATAAGTGCTGTTCTTTTGAACTTTCTATTCATCAGAAAATCCTGAAAAATGGTTTCCACAAAAATATTAAAGGGTTAGTTCACCCAAATATGAAAAATCTGTCATTATTACTCACCCTCATATCATTTCAAACCCGTAATACTTTCGTTCATCTTCAGAACACAAATGAAGATCTTTTTGATGAAATCTGAGAGCTTTCTGTCCCTCAATTTACAGCTACACAACTACCACTTCAAGCTTCTAAACATTCATAAAGAGATTGTAAAACTAATCCATAGGCTACAGTCGTGCTCAGAATTAATGGTACCCCTGGTAAATATGATCAAAACTGGCTGTAAAAAATAAATCTGCATCATTTATCCTTTTGATCTTTCATTCAAAAAATTGGCAAAAATCTAACCTTAAATTGAAGTAAAAGAATTGAAAGTGGGGGGAAAAATCACATTATGAAATAAAAAAATTTCTCCAAAACATTTATTTAGCCATCTTAGCTTTTCATGAGGAATAGCTGCCTCCTGCCTGTTATTTGCTTTTCACATTGTTATTCACCCTATTAGAACAGACCTATAGTCTATTTTTGGGCCTTGAGCCACCGGTTGAGATCCACTTCTGTAGAGATGATCTAAATATACTGTTCTGAGAATCCGGAGCTCTTCCTGCGGCTTTCGAATGGTTATTTTGGAGCATTCTGTTGCTGTCAGTGCTTTAATTATATTTTATGAATCATTCCCCAGACTTCATAGACGACTCTGCTCTAAAGTATTTATTTTCTGCCGCACTGCTGCGTCAGGCTTATTTCATCAATGCTACATCACTTCGGCGTTCTCGTGCAATCAGAGTGGCTTTCCAGTCAAACCTGGGTTATACTTTGTCTCTTTTATAGCAGCTTAAAATAATATCGGTCCTACAGCAGCTTTTGTGCCTGCAGTACTTTATTTTATTGTATAGATTTTTATGTTTGTAATGTACTTTCTGATGTCCTTTCTATAGGGTACAAAATATAGATATTTTTGGCCATTTTTTGTCAGTGTGTCAGTGAAAAGAGGTACTTAAAAATATATATGAAAAATATAAATATGTGTATGTGTGTGTATATATATATACACAATAGATAGATTTTAGAAATGTTATATTTCATTTTATAATATAGATACATACACGGAAAGTTACAACTTTTTCATTCTCTATTGCACAGTGAGGATATTCTGAAGATTATCTACACTCACCGGCCACTTTATTAGGTACACCTGTCCAACTGCTCGTTAACACTTAATTTCTAAGCAGCCAATCACATGGCGGCAACTCAGTGCATTTAGGCATGTAGACATGGTCAAGACAATCTCCTGCAGTTCAAACCGAGCATCAGTATGGGGAAGAAAGTTGATTTGAGTGACTTTGAACGTGGCATGATTGTTGGTGCCAGAAGGGCTGGTCTGAGTATTTCAGAAACTGCTAATCTACTGGGATTTTCACGCACAACCATCTCTAGGGTTTACAGAGAATGGTCCGAAAAAGAAAAAACATCCAGTGAGCGGCAGTTCTGTGGGCGGAAATGCCTTGTTGATGCCAGAGGTCAGAGGAGAATGGCCAGACTGGTTCGAGCTGATAGAAGGGCAACAGTGACTGAAATAACCACTCGTTACAACCGAGGTATGCAGCAAAGCATTTGTGAAGCCACAACACGCACAACCTTGAGGCGGATGGGCTACAACAGCAGAAGACTCCACCGGGTACCACTCATCTCCACTACAAATAGGAAAAAGAGGCTACAATTTGCAAGAGCTCACCAAAATTGAACAGTTGAAGACTGGAAAAATGTTGCCTGGTCTGATGAGTCTCGATTTCTGTTGAGACATTCAGATGTTAGAGTCAGAATTTGGCGTAAACAGAATGAGAACATGGAACCATCATGCCTTGTTACCACTGTGCAGGCTGGTGGTGGTGGTGTAATGGTGTGGGGGATGTTTTCCTGGCACACTTTAGGCCCCTTAGTGCCAATTGGGCATCGTTTAAATGCCACGGCCTACCTGAGCATTGTTTCTGACCATGTCCATCCCTTTATGGCCACCATGTACCCATCCTCTGATGGCTACTTCCACCATGTCACAAAGCTCTAATCATTTCAAATTGGTTTCTTGAACATGACAATGAGTTCACTGTACTAAAATGGCCTCCACAGTCACCAGATCTCAACCCAATAGAGCATCTTTGGGATGTGGTGGAACGGGAGATTCGCATCATGGATGTGCAGCCGACAAATCTGCGGCAACTGTGTGATGCCATCATGTCAATATGGACCAAACTCCCTGAGGAATGCTTCCAGCACCTTGTTGAATCTATGCCACGAAGAATTGAGGCAGTTCTGAAGGCAAAAGGGGGTCCAACCCGTTACTAGCATGGGGCACCTAATAAAGTGGCCGGTGAGTGTAAATAAGATTTGACAACTTTGCTCTAAGCAGACTCTTTTTACTTAAAACACTGCATTGAACAACAATGGCATTGTATCAGACTTGGACAATTTCCTCAGCTAATGGCCATTTCAGGCCACAGCTAAAAGCATCTAAAAAGGCAAAATGGCATTAATTGATATAAACACATGACTATTATTAAACTGATTCAGAGAGTAGTAAAAACATTTGGAGAGTAAAAGAGTAAAACACTTTTGTAGTAAGCGTCTACATGCTGCCCTTCATCCAAATGTCCAACAATCTGCATTTGACAGGAATATTAATCTAAAAATGGAGATTTTGTCTTCATTTACCCACCCGCAAACCTTCTGTTTTCAATACATGTAAAGTGTATGGTGACTTATACTGGAGAGCTCAATTAAGACAAACCCCCTCCCCCACACCACCACCACCACCACCATAGTTCATATGACGTGTGTGCTATTTCAAGTGCTTTCAAGAGTCCGGAACAAACTAACATTTTATCTATATACCTCAAGTTAATGACATGAGAAACGATGAATGTAGGGTCCAATTCTCACTATTAACTAACTATTAACTACGACTTTTTTTCTCAATAAACTCCTAATTACTGCTTATTATAGTTAGTATTTGTTAAGTTCAGGTATTGGGTAGGATTAGGGAATGCAGAATATGGTCATGCAGAATAAGGCATTAATATGTGCTTTAAGTACTAATAAACAGACAATATCCTAGTAATATGCATGCTAATAAGCAACTAGTTAATAGTGAGAATTGGACCCTAAATTAAAGTGTGTAATCATTCCACTGGAGGCAAGCTTAACGAACCCAAGTGCAGTTTATTCAACATAAACTAAATACAAAAACATGGTGTGGCATGGAACTCACCCGACAGTGGTTACACAAACAATACTTGACGAAGACACATGGCAAACATGAGGGCTTAAATACACACAAGACTAATGACTGAACAAGACACACCTGTGCACAATGAAACAATTGAACCAATGACAACACAGAACACATGGCAGGATCACATGAGGGCCAGGGAATCACATGACAAGACAGGAAACATGACTTACATGAACCAAAACCCAAAACAACCTGTGACAAAGTGTTACCAATCATTGTTTTAAATCGGATTTGAATCTGGTTTTCAAGTTTACCTCACTAATTAAATGTTTTGTTGGTGCCATGGGGGGTCAATGTTTACACTTTTGGGCGAGATAAACCCATGTATGGCATACTAATAATAGCCAATGAACAATAAACTAAAAAAGTTAAGAAAATATATTTTTATTTTTAACTTTAAAAATCTAACATACAGTAGGCCTACTTCACCTTTAAAGCCCAAACCCCACTGTAACCCCTTTTATGTTCTCTGTATACCTCTCTTTTCAACGGCATAAGAAACCTTTGCTTTGGAAGCATGAATGCAGACACAGCTTGAAGCCTCAGAAGTTGAGGACATCTATCGGGACGAGAGGCTAAACTCAAACCCTTTATTCCTTACAGATCTGAGAGGATGAAACTGATATTCACTCAGGGCTCGCCCATAAACTGGCACACATTCAGTCCAAGTCCAAAAAACGGAAATGTTCAAATCAAGCCCAGATTAGCGAATTAATGCCCATGTCTGGCTTTTAATTACCACCGTGTGTCAGATTTGTTAATCTGCCCCGGGGCGGGAGACCACACTGCGTCTTGCTAATGAGACGAGGATTTTGTTTAAGATATGCCGAAGGATAATGACGGATCGTCGTGAGCACTCAATGAGAAATGATGAGAAAACTAGAAGCATGAAAAAATCTGTTCAAATCATAAGTACACAATTGCTCAGTGTGTCACAACTAATGTCCCGTCTCAAAGACTGAGGCGTTCAATTCCCGTTGACAGCACACCAGCTGTAATCTTCAAATGCGATCATGCGTTGCTATTATTGCGCAAGCAAATGATCAGTCACTCCTTATCCAATTTTGCTCATGCTAAAGCTTATATCTAGGGCTGTCAAAAATGCTGTTAACTGTAAGCCAATGATAGACTTATGTTGAATAAAATAAAAATAAAATAATATATACTGACTTTTTTGACCATTTTTGTCGATTCAGTGATTTTGTCATGTCTGAATTATTTTGATTAAAATGTATAAGTGCTTGACAGCCCTACTTATATCATTATAATCATATAATATTATTTGTATATTATTATTTTATTATTAATATTAATATATATTTTTTTATTTTATATTTTATTTTATTTATTATTTTCCTGAACTGCGAGACAAAATGTATTCACAATACATAATGCTTTATTATCAAATGCAGACAACACAGATCAAATGCAAATGCAGAGATTTGAGCGGATGAAACTGATATTCGCTCCGAGGTCTTTGAGTGTTTCTGGGAAGCGTAACCAATTTTTTGGAGGGCTAAACCCCTGCCAAGCGTGCACGTTGAATTATGCCTGCTTTATTATTGCTATAATAATCAGAAAATGTAAATAATCTTATTGTTTATGCAAGAGGTGCTTTCTGAACCCTAATCTATTCTGCAATATTAAAATAAATGATCTATAGCTGTAACCGCAGACACTTTGATTTAGTAGACGACGTGATTTGTAAATGAAAGGGGAAAAAAGGTTTCACATAAGAAAAATAGCTTATTATAGAGCCATTTTTTTCCGTCAGTCTTTCGTCAGAAGGAGAGTATGCATTTGATTTAGATTTGTTGATCCTATTAAATATTAAGGAGATTTATCTTGCTCAATTTTTGTTTTAGATTTTGGCAACAGTCTAGACAGGATCAGTTGGTTGTTGGCATTTAGAGCTTTTTTTTTTACTTTGCTTTCAAAGTCAAGTAGTGAATCATTGATAAATGACACAAAGTTGCAAAAACTGAGAGTTGCATGTTGAAATATTCATTCTATATTATTATCTACTTTCACATTATGAGACTCTTAACTATTTTACATGCATTTATCCCACCAGCCTTTTGAAATAAAGCCAGATATTTAATGATGCAAAGAAATCTACAAAAACGATAAAAAAAAGAACGCATAAGCTCATTAAAGGTGCAGTAAGCGATTTCTGAGAAATGCTGTTGAAAGTGGATCGGACAGAGCGCCACAACACACTTGTAGCCAATCAGCAGTAGGGGGCGTGTCCACCCATGATGGGGGAGGAGAGAGAGTGAGCAAGAGGGAGATTTGAAGAAAGACTGTAGAAAGAGAGATGGCTGAGAGACATTATAAAAGAGAAAAATTATTTTAGGAATATCACTGGAAAAAGAAATGTTATGATCAGGCAAGAGCTTTAGCGCCCGCGTTAATATTAGAAAAGCTTTTCAGAGCTGGAGAGACTGAAGCGGGAACGCCTGAAAACAGATGCAAAGGTTGCGTTGTTTCTGCTCCATACGTGAGTAACATTGGTTTTCCCTTAACAAACAGTAACATTATTTGGGGCAGTCATGGCCGAATGGTTAGAGCGTCAGACTTGTAACACGAAGGTTGTGGGTTCGATTCTCAATACCGAACAGTGCTCTCTTCCACCCTCAATACCCAAGACTGAGGTGCCCTTGAACAATGCACCTAACCCCCATTCACTCTGTGTGTGTGTGTGTGTGTGTGTGTGTGTGTGTGTGTGTGTGTGTGTGTGTGTGTGTGTGTGTGTGTGTGTGTGTGTGTGTGTGTGTGTGTGTGTGTGTGTGTGTGTGTGTGTGTGTGTGTGTGTGTGTGTGTTAAATGCAGAGGACATATTCCTAGTATACCATACTTGGCCTTCTGTCACTTTATTTTTTGCTGTTCAGTGTAGGAACTTATACATGAGATTGTCGTGTAGGTGAAATGAATTATGAGAATCTGTGGAATAAAATATGAGAGGAGATGCAGCAGGTGGTAGGTGATTACAGTCCTTGTCACCATTTTTAACTCGAGACTTATGACACACTTACCTTTCTCACTCTTTCAGTCACAACTAATTGACTGAATGTGCTCGCCTTAGTGTAATGTGCCTGTGTTTATTACGGACAGCTATTATCACAAATGATTATGAAATGCCGAAATGTTGGATATCAATAACCACAAATGAGTCCTGCCGTATGAGTGCCATTTCATGTGCGCTTGGTTTATTGGTGAATGTTATAAACCTGTCTGTCATGTTACCATGGTTTCGGTTCAGTGGGAAAGGTTGTCCTTGAAGGAATGTGATAAATAGAGTTCCAGGCTTGACTAAGGCTGAGATGATGATTGGCTCTAAAGGCTGTTTCTTCACCTCACTGATGTGACATGACGTCAGAAGATGCATTGTGGTGCTTTCAAAAGTGTGATCTGGGCGGATAGGTGGGATTTCTTCACTATCAGTGTTACATTTCTCACTCAGGCAACCTTTTTTGGACACTTTTGGAGTATTAGGTCACATTTAAAGTTGGCATGAAACAGAAGTTGCGATTGTCTTTTCTTCCCTATTGTGACGTTATCTGCGTGAAACAAACAGCTCCTCGAACAAGAAATAATGTAGGGCGGGACTTGATTTTCTTCATCGGGAAATGATTGGATCGTTGGTAGGGCTGGGCAAAAAAATCGATTTTTCGATTAATCGTTTTTTTAAATGTGGTCGATTCAAAATCGATTCTCAACTGCCAAGAATCGATTTTTTCCATATTCAGGGCTCACGGTGCTGCGTCTTCTCTCTCTCTGCACGAGGCAAGCATCAAGCGCTGCAGGCGTCGATACACTCGTGTTTAGGAGTCATGACGGAATATTCACTTGCACAATCGGGCCAGCATTGCATCGTAACTAACGTTGATCATTTTCACGTCTTTTTAAGTTTTACCAGTTTAAACATTCAAGCAATTTTAAACTATCCTGTGCTCGCGCACTCGCGCATGTTTTTCACTGCGTGCACATACAGTAAAGCCTAAATCCGCCTCACAAACAGCTCGCCAGTAACAAAAGTTCTTTTTCGTGGATCATATCGCTTCAACAGTTAAAAACACGCAAAATGATGTCAAAACTCTGGTCTTGGCGAGTAACCTCGTAAAGACAGTCGGTTATGTCTTAAATAAGCATAAAACGCGTGTGACAGACAGTATAATGAAACGGTTATGGATCCGTGCACTAGTTCTTAAAGTGAACGCAGCCATATGTGTCTGTCATTAATTTTGTTGTCAAAACAACATAATATAGCATTAATTGTAAGGAATCAGAATTAATAGCCTATGTATTTAATTCAGTCAGGACTAAAAGACTATCCAGTGTTATTTTACATTGGATTACTTTATTCAGTTTATGTAGTATTTCTGACCTACCCAAAAACTTTTCTTTTTATGTCTCTTTATTTGTGTCTTTATTCTATTGTATTTATTTGTGCAACTTTTTTCAATTTAATACAAAGATTGAAATCAAGCTTCCATGTGTTGCATAAACTCTTAACAAAAAAAATTACCCCATTGTAAAAACAAACATTTAGGTGAGATCAATGTAATAAAAAATTGTCTAAAAAAATGATAACTGATATTTATTTATCTATCTATTTTAAACATAAAATAACCTGATCCTGTTTGATCAAAGCGTGCGACTGTTCTGACTTGTCCAATTTTCAGCATCAATTTAGCATCTTGCATCAAAATCCTGTCTATTCATTGTATGCATTTAGTGTATAGTGTACCTAAAATAAAAAAGAGTTTTATATACAGGTTTGTGGCTCTTAATTTCTTTGTATTCATTAACCACTTGTAAACTTATGTCCACTGTTCTTTTTTATAAATATAGGATTTGTATTACATCTATATTCATTATAGTCGAATCGAGAATCGAATCAGAAATCGAAATCGAAAATCGAATCGAATTAAGAGCTTGCGAATCGAAATCGAATCGAATTTGAACATCTGAATCGATACCCAGCCCTAATCGTTGGCTGGTTTGCTATTGGTTGATCTCATATGAGTGACAGGTTCTCCCGCCCTCGCGCCAGTGAACGCGCCATCAGAGAAGAGATGTCGCTGTAAGAAGAGGGAAGTTATTAGAGATTATTAGAGATTACAAAGGCACTTGAATTTTTACAAAATAATAATATGCACAGATAGATCCTTTATAATACATACAGCAATATTCCATAACATTTTTTAATTTTGATTTCATTTACATTTACATTTAGTTATTTAGCAGACGCTTTTATCCAAAGCGACTTACAACTGAGGACTAAACCAAGTGAGTCATTGTGAGGAGGCAAAAACAACGCAAGAAGTGCTCAAAATACAAAGTTCAGACATTGCTCGGAGTAGCATAAGCCAGATAAGCAAAGGTTTTAGAGGAAAAGGAATGCTTTATTTTATTTTTTTATTTTTTATGAGTTTTCAGTTGTCAGTTTTTATTAATTCTGCTATTATGCACAGTTGAGTGAACAATACAGGTTTACTGTGCGTCAGGGTTTCCGTTGTCCGGTAATTACCGGACATTGGCCGGAAAAAAAAATGAAATGTCCGACAAAATTAAATCTCTCCGGTCAAATTGTCCGATTAAAATTGCGTAATAATCCCGCCCCCCTAACACAATATGAATTTGAGAATAAGCCTAAAATGTATAAAGCTAAAATACACCGACCTTTGGCTATGTTATAAAGGAACAGCCTCTACCGTTTGAAAGTTATTAAACAACATCGCATGCTGCATTTCAAATAAAGCGCACGCCTAAAACAGCTGTAATATAGCCTAGACCTAAACAACGAACGATTGAGTGAGACGTTTCAAATATGGCCAGGCCCATTGATATTATTGATAAAGTTGATAAAGTTGACGATGCAGACTCGCCATCTTCGCAGTAGTGAACGCGCCTGAGAGAAGTGTGCACGCGCCGACGCCTCCGTGTCCTGATTAGCCTATATTGTCCACTATATTTGCTTCTTATTTAATAATCCAGGCAAATTTGTTGATGAAACATTGATTAAAATGAATATACAATTTATACAAAACGAAATTTTCAAGCAAAAATAATATTCGAAGATCGCTGGGTTGATTATTATTCGAAAATCTACACACCAGAGCATGTGAGCAAAGCGGAGCGGTGTGACGCTTATTATAAGTTAAAAAACTTAAATATACGTTTCATTTTTATAAATAATACAATGTTAATTTTTTTTTTATTTCATCTATGTTGATTAGGCTATATGAAAAGGGAACCGCATGAGATGAGTAAGATAGGATCATATGACCAATAGGCCAATATATCGGAAAACATTAGGAATTGGTCAGACATGATTTTGACCACTTATTTAGTTTTGTGTTTCAATCTATCGCCTGTGTATAGTCTCCGCAACGGCGATAGATTGAAACGCGCGTCCGAGTGAAGATTGCGCAACTCGCGCAGCGCGTCGTCCATGCGACTGATAGCAGCGGACACGAGCGCTCAGCTTGATAAAAAAAAACTACTGATTTTAGCGCTAGATCTCTTATTTAATAGCAAACTAAATGAATGATCTTCTAGTTAACTGGAGATGTTTTATTTAGGCCTATTTGTATTAGGTACACCCCTGCCTCAATGTTTCAAAAAGTGAATGTGTGTGAAACCATTGTAAAAGACAATTGGTGTTGATTGACGCCAATCGGACGTTCATGTTTTTTTCTGTCTATTTGAAAGTCAGGCTAATAAACATGTTGCATTCTATATGGCCTGATTATGTCGTTTTTTAAGTTACATAGCCTGCCTCCAGTTTTCCTCAACTTGACTAATTAAGAGGCGATATTTGACCGGCATATCATCAAAATGTCCGTTAAACGAAACCTCTGCCGGTCACTTTGACCGGCACCATTTTTTTCTAGCAGAAACTCTGCTGTGCGTGTGTCACACAAGGCGGCCTTCTGCTGCTTGCAAACGGACTCTTTTGAGGAGACAGCTGGATTTCCAAATTTGGTGCCCTGATTTCACGCGCAATGCATGAATACACTGCAGGCTCACTCTCGCTCGTATTAAAGGTAAATCATCAATACTATCATCCCGTACAAGTGTTTTATTTAACTGAATACATCCCAATAAGCTAAAACGCATGCACAGGTCACTTTACTTCCTGAACAAGTGCGCACCCGAGTCCGTGCTGCTTTCACATTCACGCGAACCGCGGCACGGTTCGGGAGCAACCGAACTCAGACCACCTCCTCCAGGTAGTCTCGGGTTTGGTACCCCAGTGCTCACCCGGGTCCCATGACAGCGTTCACATTAGCGATTTTTCATGCGAACCGTGTCCCGTTCCGAACTAAACTGCCAGTGTGAAAGCCCCCAATGTGGCATCTGCAAACTAATAATACCAGACCTTGGTGTGACTAAAGAGACCATATATGTACATTTGGGGCCTCATATAGGCCTACTGTACAGGAATGATTAAGACAATTTCCATAAATCTTTTGAATGAATATATTAACTTTGATGGCAGCTACTGTACATGTCCCTATTTAGTTGCCTCTCTTGTCCTATCTAAAAGTGCTGATCTTTTTGCACTGGAGTTGGAAGCGTGTGAATGTTCATTTGCCAATGTAATTGTTTCGTACTCCTCTTGTAAAATTAAGGTCACAGGCCATCAGTTGCAGTCGAGCACAGCACTTCTGCAACACTCTGCTTATAAAAAATGTCCTGTTGACCTGCTGTTCTGCTGCTTCATTATAACTCCAGAGATTTCTGAGGCCCTTTGATTGTTTTTCATAAAAGAACACCCTTTAATTTTTCATGATTTTTTTCTAATGTGCGTTAACTCTTTGTTTTAGTTTTTTTTTTAGTTTTTTTTTGTTCCCTGAATGAATAATGCACAAAGCACATTGATTTGTTTAGGTAGTGATTGGAGAACTCTTCTGGGTGTTTTAAGCCCACTGTTTTCACTGCCGCCTCATAAGCGCAGGCTACAGGAAACAGGTATTCGTTAGAACTTTATTATGATGAATTAGTTTGAAGTGACTACACAGTAATTGTAAATGTAAAGTATTTATTCAAAAGGGTATATAGCAGATTTTCAGGAATATGCTCTAGTCAGCCACTTAAACCTTGTTCATTAAAGCTTGATGATTTACGTCCAGTGGCATGAAAATTAATAAGGTGCCTAATAGTCATTGTGAGAGTTAGGTTAAAAGAGGCTGTCGACTTGAAGTTAAACAGAATTTATCAAATACAGATTTTTTTTTTGCTACTGTTAACCTTTCATAATGATGTCACTTGCTGGAGGATGATGAAACTAGATTTTGTTAGTTAATTGAATTTTAGAAAAGACTGGCACAATTCAAAGTATTATTGAGGATACTGGAAAAACCCATGAATTACTGAAATTAAAATTATATTATATAAGAGAGCATTTAGTTTGAAATATTTGATAAGAGCAGAGATTCCCAAAACATTTTCTGATAGACATCCCCTTTGACCTAAAATATTAATGTGAAGTATCCCCTGAATTTTTTTTTTACTTATATTTGAATAATTTAACAGTGTATTTGCATGTTCATCGTTCTCTGATGTCAGTTAATGGTCACATGATGATATGCTGGTAAACAAATAAAATATTTTTCTGTTTTTTTTTATTTGGATTGTTTAAATATTCAAGTATTTATTTTAATTGAGCATTTTTATGATTTAATTAATTATGAGCTTTTCATTCACAAAAGTCTGGGAAACCCTGGTTTAGAGAAAGGAAAACATTATAAATATTTATAAATATGTATAAATTATAAAAATTATATAAATATTTAAAAATATATATTTTGTCATAAATTGCCAGTGCATGACACATGGCAAAAATTACATTCACTTAAACCAAAGTTTTCAAATGATTTAAAATTGCTATTTTTTCCTATTTTTACTTAATTGTGATATTGTGATGGGAAAACTAACTAATGACATTTCCAACTTCGATTTCCAAAAGTGTGATTTATATTATATATTAATACGTATGACAAGGGATTGAATATGGACTGCATACCAGAAATGACCTTTCTGTAGTTTCATGTGTTATCTACTTAAAGCTCCAGTCCGTAACTTTTCCTCTTTGTCGCCATCTGTCTGTTCGAAGTCTGTAACTGCAGTGATTCGCGGAATTATCATCTTTACGTGGGTTGTAAATCGGCATGAAACAGCGCGGATGAACACAGTGCTTTGAGGCGAGTGCTGCTGTCAGTCACCCCATAGACAGTAAAAGAAATGGACAGAGCGATCTCATTGGAACTCAGTTGAGACAGTTGAAGCCCACTTTTAGCGATTTTTGAGAACTTCCGTTCCTGACGCGCAGACTCAGACCGACTCAAACTAAGCTTGATGACGTGAGCAACCTGTCTGACAGACGTTAATCTTCTAGTAGCTGTGCGTGCAAAACTGCCAACGTTAATCTTGCAGAGACGGGGAACTTGAGCAAAGAGTTCTTTGGCGTGAGTGAGCAGGAGTAAGTATTCCGTTGCTTTTATGGACTCATTATCTATGGGCTTCTCCCTTGACGGGACGTCCCCCCGATTGCCTGCGAGCTTCTCCTCCTGTCTGTACGGTAATTTCTGTACAGCGCGACAGAGAGTCGAGTGGTTATGACGCAATCGTTAGCCTATTTTTACTAAATCTGTTTCTACGGGGCCATAGTGTAACATAGAAGGTAATGGAGCCCTTTATACATTGTCGTGTTTCTTTAGAAATAAATAATGGACAAATGGAGTCTTCAAACGCCTCAGATGTAAAGTTATTCGCTGTCAAAGTGACGCAAAAATGAATGGGAGTCAATGGAAATGCTAACGCAAGTGAAGTTCTGCTACAACATGGCGGCACCCGGCCGGCTTCAACTTCCGGTCGATGGATTTCCCCCTTGGTCACCGCGCTGTGTGGATAGCCTACTGTCATACAGAATCACAGATTCACTTTTTGAAAGTTTGACCAACATAAGAATTTTCATAAGAAAATGTCTTCTGAACAAGTAAGTAACATCCATTTTTGTTCTGACCAACTAAGGGGGGAAAAGCATTCGACATGATAAGCTTCGTTAGATTTAATCAACGCGATTTACAGCAACCGTGCAAATTATAGCCTACTTTGTTCTCAAATTCATGTTAACAACATCACATCAGCATAGCGTGACTAATGTTAAATTTAATGTGTTTTATGGTTACCTGTGTAGTTCAGAATTCATATTCTCCATAATAGCAAAACGAGAAAGGCACAACAAAGGAAACTCCATAACTGTGTGAATTAAGAAAACGTACTGTTGCACGATTGAACTATTGAAAAGCCGCCTCTTTTTCCGTTTTGAACCCCTTCAAAACACGGAGTTCACGCACTTTTCAAAAGCCCCGCCGATGTTTAAATCCTTGTGTTCTCATGAGACGGTTTCTTTCTCTTTCTCTAGCCACCTTAAATCCGAAGTACGAAGTCTTTTGGGTTTTATAACTGCTGAATCTCCAGTTGACACTGATGATTGTTGTTTGGATCTTTCTGGATGCCATAAGTTTAATTATGTAAAGTGCTGCGAGAAAAGCCTATACATCTAAACATCTCGTCACGCGCAGTATAGCCGAAGGAGCCGGAACTCCTTCTTTATGTGTACGGGTGTGACGTAATGACGCAAAGACATGCTCGAATTTGCCGCGGAAACCCACCAGTACCACTGGATTTAAAATCATTATTACAAGCTAACCGTTTTGAATCTAGCTATGGCAAGCAGATCGTTTTGACCACTGGCAGAATAAGTTTTTTTTAATATAATTATTTTGGATTATTTTTAACTTAAAAAAGTTACGGACTGGAGCTTTAAGGTGAACCAGAGAAGGTCTGTTGTTGGATTTTTTAATGGGTGAGTTAAACATCATCGTCAATGCTTTGCCACATGCGTGCCGTTACACTGGTTAAAATAGCTGATTTCTCTGGATTTAAACATTGTTGGAAACATTTGGTATAATGCAAGTAAACAAAATATGTAACATCGTTTTAGTGGTTTTTGGATATTTTAATCTAAAAATCTTACATATTTTATCTTTAAATGGAAAAGTTCTTTGTTTCTGTATGCCTGTAGCTTTCAGCCCTCATTCAGACCCATACTTGGCTGTTAAGCGCTGACTTTGATAACAGTTAAGTGTAGCTTACAGAAAGACTGAGTTTGACCCCGCCATCAAGTAAAAGAAAAGAAAAAAAGATTACCATAGCCTGAGTGCTGCATTATACACTACAAAATACTTAGAGATAACTGCCTCTTGTACTATATTTGCTTTTGGCTAACTAAACAAACCCTTAAAAGGTCTGTTCCACCGGTGAATCGCTATGAACAAAGGCAGCAAACTCAAAGATGGAGCTTTTCTACCTTCATGATGCTCAACATCATGTTCTTGTTGTGACAGTCTTTAAGAACAACATAAGCTGTGACAGTAAAGCAAGACAGTGTACCTACATCAAGATACTGATATGGTCCCTCTTCCTCTATATTCTTGGGGCTATATTATGTTTTTATTTAAAAGGATGTTAACATATATTAGTAAACATTTGAGGTCCGAGTACGATTTTTTTCATGTTTTTTGATGGAAGTCTCTTCTGCTCACCAAGGCTGCATTTATTTATCAAAAATACAGTAAAACTGTAATATAATGAAATATTATTATAATATAAAAGAGCTGTTTACTATTTTAATCTATTTTAAAATGTAATGTAAAAGCTGAATTTTCAGCATCGTTACTCCAGTCTTCAGTGTCACATGATCCCTCAGAATAGCATTTAATTTAAATAGAATTTTTTATAACAATGTAAAAGCCATTACTGTCTCTTTTGATCAATTTAATGTGTCCTTGCTGAATAAAAGCCCGTTCATACCGAGGACAATAACTATAATGATAACGATAAAGATCAAATAAAAGAATAGCAGAGTCCTCACCACAACTATAATAAAAATGGAAGAAAGAAATGATATTGCTTTCAGAATGATTCTTTCCAGCTGATGAATGATGAAAACATTGACAGCCAATCAGAACCCACTGCTTTGAAGAGCTCAAGCATTTAAAGTGGCAGATGACAAAACTACAGCGTGGGCTTAGAATAAACAGAAAGATATCTTATGCTAGTGTGGACACTTATATAGTTAACTTTATCGTTCTTGGCGTTAAAAGTATTAATTTTATTTTAAAAACAACTCAACATTTGGAACCTGTTTTACTTCACTAATATGACATTTTAAACAGGGTCCATATTGATTTCTTGTTTCTTTAGTAATAATGCAGGTTTGCTCTGTAAGAGAATTGAGGTTATAACTTATAAGTTTGAAACATGACAATGTTCAGTGACTCATGCGGCAAGACGTGTCGCCCTCTGTTTCTTACTGGCCTTACAAGGGGTAATTGTGCTTCTGAACTGCCTACCTGCAAAAAGAAAGGTCTTAGGAATAATCTTGTGTCTAACGGACATATGAATGTAAAATGTCAGCAGTGACAAGCTTTTAGACTTTCAGCTCTGCATGAGATGATGTAATGAACCAGCTGCAATATATAAAAAATGATACCATCTGCATAATGTCGGAAGGGCTGATTATAGAAAAAGTGCATTGAAAGTGGACTGAATATGGTTCTATTCTTCTTTCTCAATGGTGTCAGATGAGGAGAAGTGACCTGGAATCAAAGCCACATAGTGGTTTTTGAACTGCAACTAACATCTCATTCTAAGTACATAGTCAAAGTAACGTTCCAGGAAATATGTGATGTTACTATGTAACAGTTTTGTTTGGCTCAATTCATGATGCTTTGAGGATTGTGATGGGCTTGTCATAAAGTGCTTTTTGTATTGGAAAATTGACAACCGCCATTGTTCATTTGTCTTTCTCTGGAAGCCTAAGAAGGAAGAGATAAGGAATAATATATGCTACATATTTTAAAGAGATAGTTCACCTAAATATGAATTTTGTTAACATTCATTCAAATGAATGTTCCCAACCTGTATGACTTGTGAAACACAAAAATGGATAAAGCTCTTTTCTATTCAGTGGAAATGAATGAGCACATTCAAAACTAGTGACTAAGACTGAAATTTCTGTCTGATTTTTACATAAAGCTATTATGTGGCTTTAAAAAAATTGGAATAAAGGGTTACAAGCCTTATGGACTACTTTTATGATCCTTTTATGGATCTTTTTTGGATCACGATATCCCCAGTCCCCGTAGCACAGAAACCTGCAAAATTCTTTTGTCTTCCACAGAAGAAAGAAACTTGTATGGGTTTGGAACGACACGAGGGTAGGTAAATGATCACTGATGATGAGAATTTCTGACAAGTAGGTTCATATTTCAGGGCTGCTAAATGGTACCAGGCAGTTTTTTTTTCTTTAATGCATTAATTCACCTCAGAAAAGTCTGATTAGTCTTACGGTCTGATGCTAAATGCCATATTGAATATCCGAATAAAACAAACTCAACATCAATAGAGGCTTTCTATGCTTCATTATCTCCCTCACTCACAGTGTCTCTCTTTCTTTGTTTCTGTGGTGCACTTTTGCTCTCCTTATTGTTTTTATTTCAAATACGTCTACGTCACCTCTTCAGTAATTTTTTTTTCATTCCTTCGTTCTCTGAAATAGAGGCAAGTGTTGAGAATGGGCTGAGAGCTTTTCCTTCTGCAATCAGTAAACCTCTCCTACCTCTGCCTGTTTCCACAACCCCAGTGCGGCAGCTGTCACTCACATACACAGAGAAAATTACAGCACTGCACCTCTTACACACACAATCAGGTACGCACAAACACAGACCGACACACTGCCTTCCCCAGCAGGACAGAGTGCATGGCGGAAATAATCACAATTTTGATTGGTTATTATTAGATACAATTATCTCCTTAAGTTGGAGAATGTTCTCATTTGAACATTTCAGTATTCTCTACAAGCTTAACAAAGCCTGGGCATGTTGAGTGCTGGGAAGAGTGTGCCAGAGAAGTAAGGAGAATTTAGGAGTTTTTCCGTAAAAACGGAGCGTAATTTATCAGATTGAGTGATTTCATTGCCAATGTATGAATGATGTTCCAGCACATTTGTGATAATCTGGTCCAGAGTTTATGATATTCATTAACTCTTCCCCCGCCATTGACGAAAATTTCCGCCATTTATATGAGAACGCATCCCTACCATTGACGAAAATGTCCTGCTTTCTGTGTTTTCACTGTTAAACAGTAGGGGCGCTATTTCACTTCTCCTGAAAGAGTACAGAATCTCCTGATCAAAACACAGGCGAAGAAGAAGCAGAAACAAGCGATAGCAATTAGCAAATGTAAGCATGTGCATATTTAAAATAACGCGATCATCAACATTAAGCAGCATATAAATCAAAACTGCCTAATGTTACTGAATGAAATCTCGACCCAGGGCGAGCTATAGGACTGCAAGCTTCGGGGATGTTGAGGGGTTCGACTTTGATCTATTTCACATGTTTTGATCATCGTTCTGAATCCAATATGGATGTAGTCTTTGACAAAAACGCGATTTTCTCAGCTTTTTGCTCAAAATGTTGCTGTTTTATGAAACTTACCCACATTTAAATGTTGATAAAAAAATGTTTTAAAGCAGAGGCTCTGTTCTTTCTTTTGATATATTCCATGTACAGATATTCATGCAACAAAATATCCATGAAAATGCTGGCGGTGGCTGGGAACTTCTTTTTTTAAACGCTGGCGGCGAAAGACTTAAAAGCTGAAAATTGTGTCATTTTCTCACCCTCATGTCATTCCAAACCTGTATGACATTCGTTCTACCTTGGAACACAAAAGAAAAATGTGAGCTGAATGTTACCAGTAAGAACCATAAAAGTGGTCCATATGACTGCATGATCAGACTGATATTTAAGTTATTATTCACTGAAAATCTTCCGTTCCAGAGAGCTGGTTGCAAATCATCAAGTTGTACCCAAGAACCACGTTAGTAATGTGACTAACACTAAAACCTATTCAGCTTTTTTTAGCCCAGTGATATTACTGGAGTTTTGGTTAAAAGGAAAAATGTACTACCATTCGATAGTTTTGAGTTACTAAGTTTAAAAACAAAACAAATTTAGTTATTCTATTAAACAAGGTTGCATTAAAATGATCAAAAGTAACTGTAAAGACATTATAAATGTTACAAAAATTTTCTATTTCAAATAAATGCTGTTCGTTGGAAATTTCTATTCATCAAAGAATCCTGGAAAAAAAACATGTATCACGGTTTCTACAAAATATTATGCAGCACAACTGTTTTCAACATAATAATATAGGCTAATGATAAGATACATGAAAATAATTAGAAATGTTTCTTGAGCAGCAAATCAGCATATATGTGATATCTGAAGACAGGAATAACTTACATTTTAAATATATTAAAATTGTTGATATTGTTGATTAAATAATGCCCCTTGGTGAGCATGAGAGACTTTTTTCAACAAAAAAGTCATATTTGAAATTACATGAGGGTGAGTAAATTATGAATTCTCATTGGTGGATTAAATATTCCTTTAATATGTGCAACTGATTAACTTTCATGTCATGACAGAACCAAAGAATATGCAATAAATAATCTAGCCCTGTTCAGGTTCTTTAATTTGTTTATCACATAGTTTTATTCTTTTTTAAAGGCTGTTTATGCTGTTCGGTACACAAGAGGTGGACAGCCTGCGAGTGTATATAAATTTGAGCATTGGACTAGTAATATGTATTTGCTCTATATTGCCACGGGCAGCATGTAGCAGTGTGTGCATATTAAAGCAGTGTGTCAAAGGAACACTGGTGTTTCCGTGGAGCCCTTTTTAATTTCAGATATGGAAATGGGACGATTCTGGCACTCTGACAAATGCTTCTCTGTTGCTGGAGAGACGTGCTGAGACCTGGATCCATTTGTAATTCTCCACTGAAAGATTCAGTTGGAAAACAAGAGAAGTGACAGTTGCGAACTGTTTTCATCTGCTCACAGTGTTTGTTTGTGTCTTTGACACTTTGTGGACTTTAATGTCTGGTTTATTTAAATGCTGAGGACCCCATTATATGATGATCCTTATTTTTGATTGCAGTTGGTATTTTGAGCAGTTTGAGACATTGTTGAGATCTTTTTTGAAACTCTATAAGAGACAAATATGAGTAAGAGACAAATATGTGCAGCAGACTTAAAGGGATGGTTCACTCAAAAATTCTGTCATCATTTACTCTCCTTCAAGTTGTTCCAAATCGGTATGAATTTCTTTCTTTTGCTGAACACAGAAGAATATATTTTGAAGAATGTGAATAACCAAACAGTTGACGGCAGCCATTGACTCCATTGAGGGTTTTTTTTCCATACCATGGAAGTCACTGGCTACCATCATCTGTTTGGTTATCATTTTTGGGTGTTCATTTTCTGTGTCCCTTTAAGCTCCTCAGTTTGCTCTGTATTCTTATTGCTATCTAGTAGAAGCAATTGTGATGTTAAAGAGATCTCATTTATGATTTTGCTTTTATGTAGGTTGCCATTTTGAAATCCTTTCTATGGCTCATAACCACTCGAATAGTTGCACAGCACAAAGAAACAGCAGTTTAGAGCCATGATATGCCTTGTAAGTGGCTTTTGTGACAAAGCTTTTCTTCTTCATTATGGTCTCACTGACAGCAGACATAATGAAACTGAATGAGAAGATAATGATTCAATTACTCCATTGTATGGTACTTTGTGGGAGGCACTAATATAAACACTATAGAAACCTCCCGCCTTCA